>NW_024067529.1:0-19696 GCF_015039405.1 Cantharellus anzutake | reverse complement strand
CCTAGCACCTTAGAGAAATTGGGGGAGGGGAGAACTTTCTTTTCAAAATCTGGTATGTACAGGATTATATCTAATGATTATTTTTAGAAGGAAGAGATGGGGAATATTGGTACCATATGGCACCTGGGTACCTTATTAGGCGAAATAATGGAAAAGTATCAGTAACAATAAAAGAAACTCAATTGGTGGGTGAAAAAATGATGGCAAAATATGACCATATAAGAAAATAAGTGATATCTCAACAAATTTACGGAATTAAGAGCCTAAATTGGAAATGCAGCCAGAGATAACTCTCACACAGCCGATAAGCATTTTTACCAATTTATTAGACGCCGTGGGAACGAGTCAGGCTGGAATTCTGGGTTGCTGCTTGAGATTCCCATGCCCACACATACTTGTGACCTGCCATGCCTAACTTGCCCAGCATAGAACTCCATCAATTCTCCACCGATTGGGACGTTGTTGGTATCGATGGGATCGTAGGAATTAGCCCTATTTTTAGGTACCAAATCCGTACCGAGTTGTCACATGAACGAAAGGGGTTTTATAATTGTGGAAGTGGGTATCCAAGCCGGCTCTGCACATGGGTGATTATCCCACCTACAGTTTGCATGTACTAGGTTGCACCCCATCCAGGGCATCTGGGGCTGTGCATCACAGGCAGGTCGATAGTACATAGATATGAAGGAAGGTCATCAGTGTAAGATAGAAATAGGAATAGAAACAGAAATAGAAATAGAAGAGAAGGTAGAAAGGAGGAAGAACAGGAAAGAAGAACATAGGATGAAAGAAGGGGGAAGGAAGGGGGGTACCAGGTGAGGTGGACCCAGGTGGACCCAGGTCAGGCTGTCAGGGTTCAGCACCCTGCCCTAGGGTGCCCCAGACTCCCCAACCACTCCCTTCCTTCCATTCCTTCATTGTTGCCTTGTTGTTGCCTTTCTGTGTTGTGTATCCGCATGCACGGGATAGCGTGGGAACTTTCTGAGCGAGCAGCTCACCCAGAATGTTCCCACGGGTCACAGCCACAATTCTGGGCAAGCAACTCGCCCGAACATTCCCATGCTTACTGGGCACTGCCACCTGGATGTTCCTCCAGGTCACACTACACAACTCTAGGAGCTGTATAGTTGTGGGCATGTGACCCATTCCTTTATATAGCAACCATGCAGGGAGATGAGACCTTTACCCTTCTTCTTGTCTCATGCCCCACATAGTGTGAGGACAGGTCAGATGGGGGTTGAGGTCAGGGAGCCTCCAAGTCCGAGGCCGGGCCCTGACATGGGCAGGTGTGCCCTGACAAAAGGAAAACAGCCCTGTCCAGGGCACACTGCTGTGGGTAAGAAGGTGGTGTCAGAGGACGACTCCCAGGTCCCCATGACCTCCCCTATGGTCCACAGTCTCAGGTGTAACCAGCCCTATTGTTAGATCGGGTGGACTTGGATGACTCTGGAATGGAATCGGAGACTTAGTGTGGAAGGACCTTGGCCTCAGCGACTCAGGTGGAGTGCTGTGCCATTGCTGGTTGTCCTGGGGGTCCCTAATTTCAGATCTAGCAGAGGGAAAGTCACTTAGGGGGGAATCAAGTCAATTTCAGACTGAGGTTACATGTTACAAAAATGGGGCCGGAGGTGCCCATTTTCGTCCATTCTGGTGCAGGAATAGGGAAGGGGGTTGGACATAAGAGTTTACAGGTGGTTTCACAGATGATTTAACATGTTGTTTAACAGGTAGTGTGGCAGCGGGTTTTCGTTGATTATTGATTGGTTAAACTTAATTATTATACAAATCATGTGATACAGAACCCATAAGAGTCTAAAATGGGAAATTCCCATTTCCATAACATTACAAGTTACTAGGTACATTGTATATAAGGAGCAAGGGTACTCCGAAAGGAGACAAAGGGAGCTGGAATGAGGAACAACACCGAGGGTCAAGGGTTTGACTCAATGGTGTTTCCCAAAGGAGGAGTGAAGGGCCAAGGCCCAAGGAGGAAGGAGGGAGGATGGGAGTGGGGAATGGCTAGCTGACTGAATAGAAAGGAAGCAGCAGCCTGAACAGGAATGAGGGAGAATAACAGAATTGAATGGAGCAATGCAATAGTTGCAAGGTCCGAAGTAAGTCCGGAAAGTCCAAACTCGGAAGTTAGACTCCGGAATATTGGCAAAGGTGATTAAATGGAATGAGCTAACCAATACAATGGGTATAAGCAGAGGTGGGGTCAAAGTCTGAGGTTGGAGCTAAGACTGGAGGTTCCGGAGACGGAGACACGAATGGGATTCCGGAGTGGAGGTCTGGAGTCAGGAGCATAGGTGTTGCATGCTTGTTAGAGACCAGATCGAGATGAAGGAGATGTCTCCATGGTGGAGGGCTTCGGCCTCAGCAACTCAGACCAGGAGCGCTGTGCCAAGTTACATGTCTGTGCCCTAATTTACTTACTGGCAACGAGAACTAAAGGGGGATCAACTCTAGTTGATTTTATCACTGGAGTGTAACCTATGTACAAGTTAAGTATATATATAGTTACAGCGAGGGCAGGCCTGTGAATAGCGGGACCGAGCAGAGTGGAGCTAACAGGGATAGATGTTAGCTGACTGAATATTACCGACAAGTTGGGTTGCAGGTTTAACAGAATGATGGGTTATGACCCACAAGTGGAAAGGAGGGATAGGCCCGAAGGTAGACTTGCAGGGTGTCAGAGACCAGGTTGAGATGAAGGAGTGTCTCCGTAGCAGAGGGCTTCGGCCTCAGTGACTTATGCCAGGAGCGCTGTGCCAAGTAACACGTCCGTGCCCTAACTTACTAAACTGGCAACCAGAACTGAAGGGGGTAAACTCTAGTCGATTTTATTACTGAGGTGTAACCTATGTACAAGTTGAGTATATATATAGTTACAACGAGGGCGGGCCTGCAAATGACGGAGCTGAGTGGAGCAGAGCTAATGGGGTTAGACATTAGATTGAATATTACCAATGAGTTGGGTTACAGGGTCAACAGAATGGTAGGCGATAACCCAGAAACAGAAAGGAGGGATAGGCCCAAAGGTGGGCTTGCAGGGCAAGTGAGTGTATTGCCCAGTGGAGGCAGGAGTGCGCTAGCGGACATTGGAGCTGTCTGGAAGCCTTTGGGGCTCCATACTTAGGGAGGTGTAGGTAATAAATTTAAAAGAGGGGGTGGTGACCATCGAGGGGTACCGAGGTGATTGCGGAATACAGGAGCTCCGAGGTTAGTGAAGGAGCAGAGGTAGACCAGAGGGATCAGAGGGAGTGGAAGTCGATGGCTGGGGATGGATATGACACAGGGCAAGCAAGTGAATTGCCCAGCAGAGGCGGGAATGCACTAGCAGACGTCGGAGCTGTCTGGAGAGCTTCGGGGCTCCATACTTAGGGAGGCATAGGTAATATATTGAATTGGAGAGGTGGTGACCATTGGGGGGGTTGGAGGTGATTGCAGAAACCAGGGGCTCTGGGGTTAGTGGCGGAGGAGCAGAGGTAATCCAGAGGAGCGGAGGTGGTTGAGGGTGATGGCCATGGATGGATATGACAGTGCTCGTCTGGAAGGTGTTGAGGTTGAGGTCAGACTGTCATATCCCAGAATCATGCACTCCCACCACACCACACCTTCCTAACAACTTCACCATCCCCTACACCACGCCTCCCCACTCCCCAAGTCACCTTCCCTCCTGACTGTCTCAGCTCTGGTCTGGTTGCGGCACACCGAACCTTGGCCACTCCCATCCCGGAAGCTCGGTCCCGAGTTGGAACATTCGGAGACCCCGGATTTGCTCCGATATCCCAACGGACCTCTGACATCCCGTGACAGGCCCTGAAACCATTCCTCCACCCATTTCATTTATTTGAGTCACCCACATCCTTCGGTGATCTCCCTCATGTTATCACTTATTAGTCACCTTCCATTCTTAGCACGACTACCTTCTTCCTACCATTCAGTCAGCTAACCCCCCCTTACCCATTTGTCGTTTCCTGTCATTTTCCGGCCTCTAACTCCACCCTCCTTGGCCTGACACCTCAGTTCCCCATTTAAAGATATCGTTCGGGACCTTTTGGTACCTCTCGGTATCATTCAGCACCTTTCAGTGTTGCCCCATTGTCATTCAGACTTTGACTAAGTCCTTCCCATTCCCCTTTATAAATACCCGTAGATTAGAACCTGTAGTTCCTCAGTTCTAATCTCGACTAAAATGCCACCCAAAGTCCCTCTGAGTGAATCCCATTCCCATTCTACAAGATACCTCAGACATAAGAAATACAAGGACTAACTGAGACGTAACAGAGGCACAGCGCTCCCTCCAAGTCGCTGAGGCCGCATCCTTCTTAGAGCCTCTTGTACCATCCAGCAGAACCAGGCCCCCTGAGAAGCTTTGGTCCACTACCGGAGCTCTCGGACCCCCCTCTAGTTGAGCCCCGCCTGCATTTGGACTCATGCATTTACCCCTACGATCCGGGTTTTTGACACAGACCCAGAATGTTCCGGAGTCGGACCGAAGGTGGTGTTGGAGCCAGAGGTGGGATAACCTCTTGGGAGTCGGCAAGGAGAAGGTGACGGAAGGGAAGTAGGGCTCTGGAAGTCAGTTTCGGAGTTCCAGGAGCAGCAGAGGTCGGGATTGTATGGATATGACACCTATCCAGGGCACAACCTACTGTGGGTAAGAAGATGAGGGGACAACCCCAAGGGTTAAGGGTTGGAACTCTATGGTGCTTCCCAAAAGGGCAAGGCCAAGAGGGGAAGGAGTGGAGTGGGTTGTGGGGAATGACAGCTGACTAATATGGAAAGGAAGCAGCCATCTAAATAAGGAAGAAGCAACAAGAGGATTAAATGACACCATACAGTAGAGACTGCAGGGTCTGGAGTAAGTTCCAGAGGTCCAGAGTCAGAAGTCAAAGTCCAGAATATTGGCAAGACATAATAAATGAAATGCAATAGAGAATACAAGGAGATAAGAAGGTGAATAGATAAAAGTGTCAGGGCACACCCCACCTGACCCCATGCCGCGCCGCCCTACTCCGCTCCCCCGCTACCACTTCCTGTTTCTTCTTTCCCCTTTCCTTCTTTCTTTCTATTTCCGTTCCATGGTCGACTTCCCCTTCTCTATGTATTACTACACACCTAACCCCACTCCTCTGATCGCCGTGCCTGCCGCACGCATTCCCGCTCACAGAGCGGCACACCTCCGGGATCTCCCACGGAGATACCCAGGGGAGTGCGGCTGTGTGCAGGGATGACATGGCTCCTCCCATGTGACCCCAACCGCATGTATATAATAGCACCTGGGGTGGGAACAGAAGAAGCAGCCTTCTTCTCAACTTCCCACTTCAGACTAAGTGGTCGGGGACGCTCACCCTGCAATGGGACCACCACTATGCATAGCCAACATCTCTCCCATTGAGTCCCTCGCGCCGGGACCTCGCCGCTTTCGGAGCTGTCCCTGACAAAAAGGCAAGTAGTGTACAACTTGCCTGCTGTGGGTAAGAAGGTGAGAAGGAAGCTAACTTCTCACCTTCCCACAGTGGCCCAATATAATCGAAAACTTTCGGAGATATCCGGAAGTCACATGAGGCCCGAGCCCCGGGGCCCAGGGCATCCAGCTGCACGGAGCATCCAGCACAGGGCGTGTGCAGGAGGTGCAACGGCCAGGTGTGCATGCAGATGCAGGTGCGAGTGCGGGTGCGAGTGCGGGTGTGGGCTAGGTCAGGGTGTATGCCCTGACAAATGGGGTTCCAGTACAGGAATCCAGAGCCGGAGGTGTGGAGCATCACAAGCTCTGGTCTGGAAGGTATGGGGTTGGGATCAGACCTGGAGTAGACCGGAGTCGGACTGGAGGTAGTGTTGGACATTGTGTTGGAGCCAGAGGTAGAGTGGGCTCTGAGAGGAGGTGGTGGAGGATGTGGAGTTCTGGAGGAGGAGATGGAGGTCCAGAATCAGGAGTGGAGGTCCAGAGTTGGTTGGATATGACAGCTGGAAGTACCACAGAACAAGGATTCTGTAGGAACCAATGCAAAACTCAATGTTGTTTTTATAATAGGGAATGTAGATGCCTTTCAGATAGACTCAATGAAGGTAATTTCAGGAAAATCTACTGAAAGACGACAGAGAAATAGCTGAAATTTGTGGGAAACGAGGACAATGTTCAAAAGACAAGCAGAAAGAACAACAAGTAACAACCGAGATGAGTTTAATAGCTCATTGGAAAGAAAGGGATTGTCATGACCGACAAATCCCGGGGCTCCATCAGCGGCGAACCAATGCCGATAGGCGAATCCACCGACCCGAAACCCATCCTAACCAGCCCCCAACCCCATGTCTGGCCCCCTGCCTTACTGCGTGAGACTTGGCCAATAATCAGAACCTAGACCCTGCCGGTATTCCGACCTTACCTCCAGTTCCTGAGCCCTTGGTGCTCCCGGCATTCAGTCATGCCTGCCTTGTCTCCATCTGAACCACACTCATCGCTTCCCGCTATGTGGTCACAGCCATGCCCCGCTTCCGTGCATTCTGCACCCTCTGCCCACTCCGCACCCTCTGCCCATCTCTGCACCCTCTGGCCACTTCTGGTTGTCCTTGACACCTCTGGTCAGGTCAACACTCCCACTCCCCTCTGTACCTCTGTTGGCCTTCATGCTGTCCTTGTGTGACAGTGCTGGCAGATCAACCTCTGTTTGCGGACTTGTGTCGGCACCGCACCGACCCCGCTTATTTGCGGACTTGTATCAGCGCCGTGTGCTGACCTCCGCTTTTCTCTGGCCATCTTGTCACTCGGCAGCATACCATTCATTCCTTGCTGAGTGCCTATATTGTTCATCCATTCATTCGCTTAACTTGCCAATATTGGCACTTGTTGCCTCCCATTTCCTGGGCTCTTGTCCTTCATTCAGTTTGACAATCCCCGCTTATTTCCGCACCGGACCGCACCGGACTGACCGGTCCTTCTGTGTTTCCCTCCTGCCTATTTATATCCTGTAAATACTTTCGGGGACCTTAGTCTGAAATCAACTAGAGTACCCCCCCTGTCTGGTCTGAGTCTCTTCTTCTGCAAAGGGGCGTCCCCCCCTCTGAGTCCGTGCTCGCAGAGTCCGCGCTCCTCCTACAGGTCCGCTCCGCCCACAAGTCTTGTTTGAAGTCCACTGTGAGTGTCAATCCATAAATACGGGATCTCCCCCAAACGTCAAGCTCAGGGCACAGCGCTCCACGTGAGTCACTGAGGCCGCGATCCCACTCTACTAACCTTGAACAGCGCTTCCGGATGCGCCGCATATTTCTGCCCGCATATCCGCGTGTGCACTCCAACAGACCTCTGCCACAATCTCCGACCCCAACTCAGACAGAACCCAATCTGCCTTCTGACAGTTTGTCGGACTCCGACAATATCCCAGTCTCTGACAGCATTCCAGACTCTGACAGGGATCTATTCTTAATCCACGCAAATTTTCATAGTAAAAGGTTCACACATCAATGAGATATTCATTAACAGGTTCAGTGACATTGAAGTCATAGCTCAGGGAAAGGCCAACGTTCACGCAAAATCCATATTTAAAACACATAACGAAATTTACATGGAAAATATGAAAAATCAGGGAGTGCCGCTATGCAAAGTTTCAGGCCAATCGGCTGTCAGGGACACATCTGAGGTCGAAGGGACCCGGATGTATCACCCAGTGCTGAGGCCTTTGTGGGGTGTGCAGAATAGGCGTGCATACTGACAGGCCCAACATGGGACAATGGTCCCTAGTGTCAGAGTCTGGATTATTGTCGGAGTCGGAATACTGTCAGAGATCTGGAATGCTGTCAGAGACTGGGAATATTGTCGGAGTCAGACAAACTGTCAGAAGGCGGATTGGGTTCTGTCTGAGTTGGGGTCGGAGATTGTGGCAGAGGTCTGTTGGAGCGCACGCGCGGATATGCAGGCGGAAATATGTGGCGCGTCCGGAAGCACTGTTCAAGGTTAGCAGAGTGGGATCGCGGCCTCAGTGACTCAGGTGGAGCGCTGTGCCCTGAGCTTGACGTTTGGGGGAGATCCCGTATTTACAGACTGACACTCACAGCGGACTTCAAACAAGACTTGCGGGCGGAGCGGACCTATAGGAGGAGTGCGGACTCCGTGAGCACGGACTCAGAGGGGGGGAAGCCCCCTTTGCAGAAGGAGAGACTCAGACCAGACAGGGGGGGGTACTCTATCAGACTGAGGTCCCCAAAAGTATTTACAAGGTATATAAATAGGTAAGAGGGAATATAGAAAAGCCAGTCAGTCCGGTGCGTCCGGCACAGAGATAAGCGGGGATTGTCAAACTAAATAAGGACAAGAGCCCGGGAACTGGAAACGAGGAACAGATCAATAAACAATAAGTGGCAAGGGTTATTGATGAATAACTGAATGAGATCAATAACCTAGTGCCAATAAAGAGGGGATCAAATGCCAATATTGGCAGGGAAGCAAACAATAAATGGCACTTGGCAAGGAATGAATGATAAGCTGCCAAGTGACAAATGGCCAGAGGAAAAGCGGAGGTCAGTGCGCGGCACCGATACAAGTCTGCAAATCAGGATGCGGGGTCGGAGCAATGCCGACACAAGTCCGCAAAGGGATGCGGGAATCAGCATGGTGCTGATGAGTCCGCAACAGAGGGTGGTCTGTCAGTGCTGTCATAAAAGGACAGCATGATGGCCAGCAAGATACAGAGGGGAGTGTTGACCTGACCAGAGGTGTCAAGGACAACCAGAAATGGACAGAGGTTGCGGAAGGTGTGGAAGCGGTGCATGGTCGATAGAACAGACATCGGGTTGGGGCTGGTACGGATGGGTTCGGGTCGGAGGAATCGCCTGTCGGCATTGATTCGCCGCTGACGGAGCCCCGGGATTTGTCAGTCGTGACACCTAGCCACTTAGACTGAAGTGGGAATGATGAGAAGAAGGTTACTTCTTTGGTTCCCACCCCAGGTGTGTTTATATACATGTGGCTTGGGTCACATGAGGTCTTCCGGGTGTTGCTGTGCATGCGCTAGGTTGCACCCTGGAGCTGTCCAGGGCGTCCACGGCTGGGCATGTCATGTGCATGTCATGGGCAGGTCAATAGTACATAGATATAAAGGAAGGTTGTCCAAGTAAGATAGAAATAGGAATAGAAACAGAAACAGAAATAGAAGAGAAGGTAGAAAGGAGGAAGAACAGGAAAAAAGAACATAGGATGAAAGAAGGGGGAAGGAAGGGGGGTACTGGGTGAGGTGGACCTGGGTGGACCTGGGTGGAGGCAGGTTGGGTGGGTGTGCCCTGACATCACCCCCTCCTTAAACCACTTCGCCTTGAAGTGGCCAGGGGGTTTTCCCTCTCCCTCCCTGGGGCATGGGGGTGTGTCCAGTGGAACTCTTCAATTCAGTCAGGAGCGTGTGTCAGTTGGTCTTGGGGGGGCCATTCATTTTCAGAGTTCAGCCAGCCAGAGAACTTTACCAAATACCAGAGTTTCCAGCATAACCACTTATTTTCTCCACTTCAGATTCCTCTCTGTCTATGAGTTCTGGGCCTGGGTGGGGGTCAGGGGGTTGTCCTGCAATTTCATCCAGGCGGTGGGGCCTTATGTTCATCACAGACACGACTGGGTGTATCCCCTTTTGTTGTGCAGTGAGCTGGAGCTTGACAGCAGCCAGGGAGACGACTTTGATGATCAGGGCCTAACCATTTATGGTCCAGCTTCTTGGTCGGGCAGTCTGTTGTGTAGTTTTGGGCACTGAGCCAGACCCAGTTGCCCTCTTGGTACTTAGGGGCTGCCTCATGGTCCCAGTTGTAGTAGCAGGCCATTTCATCCACTGCATGTTCCAGTGCTGCTTTCACCTCTTGCATCTTCATCATCCTAGACAAGAAGGCATCAGCAGCTTCCACCTTGGACGTACATGTGAGCTCTGTCCCCATCCTGGGGTGCTGTCCGGTGTCGAGTTCAAAGGGGGTCCGGCAGGTGGAGGAGTGGACCCAGTTGTTGTAAGCGAACTCTGCCAGTGGGAGCCAATCTGCCCAGTCATTCTGGCAGTGGTTGATGAATACCCAGAGGTAGGCTTCGATCTCCTGGTTGACTCGTTCCATCTGCCTGTCCATCTGGGGGTGGTAGGGCATCAAGGGGGTTAGCTTCATGCCTAGGAGACCTGCAAGCTCCTTTGAGAAGCAGGAGATGAAGGCACTTCCTCTGTTGCTGAGGATTTCCTTGGGGAGCCTGTGGTGTCTCCAGATGTGCTTCAGGAAGAGCCACACAATACCCTCTGAGTCTACAGTCATCATGGTGGGGGCTGCATGGATGCGTTTGGATAGGTGGTCCACTACAACAAGGATGGCATTGTAGCCTTTTGACTCTGGGATCTCTCCCACCATATCTCCTGAGATCACCTGCCAGTGGCAGGTGGGGACCTCACTCGGAGTGAGCTTCCCAACCTTTCATGAGCCTGCGTTGTTGTGGGGACAAGTCCATGCACCTGTCAGAGTCGGGAATACTGTCACAAGATGGGCTGGTTTCTGTCTGAGTCAGGGTCGGGGGTTGTGGCAGAAGTCTGTTGGAGTGCACACATGCAGACATGTGGGCAGAAATTAGCGGCACATCCAGAAGCGCTGTTCAAGGTTAGCAGAGTGGGATCATGGCCTCAGCAACTCAAGTGGAGTGCTGTGCCCTGAGCTTGACATTTGGGGGAGATCCCATATTTACAGACTGACACTTACAGCAGACTTCAAACAAGACTTGCAAGCAGAGCGGACCTGCAGGAGGAGTGCAGACTCTGCAAGCATGGACTCAGACCAGAACAGGGGGGGTACTCTAGTTGATTTCAGACTAAGGTCCCCAAAAGATAAATAGGAAAGAGGAAATATAGAAGGGCCAGTTGGTCTGGCATGGTCCGGCATGGAAAAGAGTGGGGATTGTCAAACTAAGTAATGGACAAGAACCTGGGAACTGGAAGCAAAGAATGAACAAACAAACAATGAGTGGTGAGGGTTATTGATGGGAAGAACAATAGGACCAATAACCTAGTGTCAATAAAAGTGGATCAAATGCTGATATTGGTAAGTTAAGTGAATGAGTGGATAAACATAATAGGCACTTGGCAAGGAATGAATGTATGCTGCTGAGTGGCAAAAGGCCAAAGGAAAAGTGGGGTCAGCATGCGGCACTGACACAAGTCCATGAAATGGGATGCAGGAATCAGTGCGGTGCTGATAAGTCTGCAGACAGAGGGTGGTCCATCAGTGCTGTCACAAATGAGGACAGCATGATGGCCAGCAAAGGTATGGAGGGGAGTGTTGACCTGACTACAGGGTGTGGAGGTCAACCAGGAGTGGCAGAGATGCAGAGGGTGGCAGAGGTCCGGATGTGGAAGATTGTCAGGGCACACACCCTGACTAGCCCGGACTGGGACCCACATGCATGCTCCGCCCCACATGCTCCATGCGCTGCATGCTCCGGGCCCGGTTCCCACTTCTCATGTGACTTCTGGGTATCCCTGGAAGTTTTTGCCATATTGGGCCACTGTGGGAAAGTGAGAAGTTAACCTTCTTCTCACTTTCTTACCCACAGTAGCTCTTTGCCTTGAGACTAGGCTGTTACAGGTTGGGCTGTGGGCCATAGAGAGAGGGGTTATGGGGACCTGGGGATCGTCCCCTGACAAAGATGCAGAGAATACGGAAGATGCAAAATATGCAGAGGATGTGGAGGCAGGATGCAAGACAGAGTTGTGCTATAAGCCCAGGGGGGACCAGAGGGACTGGATGCTGGGTGCACCAAAGGCTCGGGAACTGGAAGTGAAGTTGGAATGCTGGCAGGGTCCAGGGTCTGATTGTTGGCAAAGTCTCACTTGATAGGGCAGGGGGCCAGACATTGGATTGAGGGCTGGTTGGATTGGGTTTTGGGTCAGCAGATTCGCCTATCGGCATTGATTCGCCACTGACAGAGCCCCAGGATTTGTTGGTTGCACCGCAAAAAGTCACATTTTCCCACCAACACACACCACATACCCTCTGACGCTTCCATTGCTCATTCCCACACTATCCAACACTCCATACACCCATTCCCTATTTTTCTATATTTTCCCCATCATTCCCAACAGCCCCAAGCCAAATTCCCATGCCCAACCACACTGCCAATTCCAGCCCCTCTCCAGACCTCCATAACCACACATTAAACCCAGCTGTTTTTTCTATCCATTGATGATGCTCTACCTTCCTTCACCCACGGAGCATTTCCCAGAATGGCAACCCCATACTCAGATGGTTCAGCACGTTGCAGAGCCTCACATGGCACCTGTCAATGGCCATATCTCAAGAACTACTGCACCAATTGGGACGAATGAGGGTTCGTTGGAAAGCTGGAAACGAGGAGGTTGCTGACGGGAGGATATGCGTGTGCTGTGGCGAAGTGTTGCGGAGTTAATCTTTACAATTCCCATTTCGGATCTGTTGTCATATATTCCCCATTCATTCATATTTCTCTTATTGTTTCTCTGTTCCTAATTGGACATTATTTATTTATGGTTGCCTATCGGCCCGTTACATTTCCCCATTCCATTCATTTCTTTTCCAATCCAAATAAAATAAAAAATACCTTGTACATAATAAGTTAGCACTGAATAGACCTGTGAAAGAGTAAAAAGAAGTTACATCCAAGTGGCAAAGATGCCATCCACGACCCTAACGCCCCCTCTGAGCTAGTTGAAAACGTCTAAGATCTCTCTACTCATAACTCTCAGCCTTGACATCCAAGAGAGATGTAGGTGAGTGTTTGTTTGAGGTTTTTGCAGACCCAGTAGTGCCCCTGGACCAAAACCCGGCCCCACAAACCACACCCACACACACTACAACCCTCCCCCTCATCTCTGTCTTGAGTCAAGGCAATTGACCCATTACAGTGTATGTACCACCTGACATACTCTGCCATCTGGGGCCACCAGGAGTTGCAGGAGACGAGTTCCAGGGTTTTCCACCACCCTGGATGCCCCATCACCCACCCATCATGGTGCAGCCATACCAGATCATGGTGGAGTTGGGGGTCTTTCGGGACATACACTCTCCCTCAATACAGGACTAACTCTCCTTCTTTCCCCCATTTCATCCAACCTCAGTGTCCCTTCCCCCTGTTCCCACATGGCCTTCACCACCCTCTCGTCATGATCCTTTGCCTTGCATATCCTCTCTAGGGTGCCCACCTCCTCACCTTCTACTGAGATCGACTCCACTGCACGAGCTTCAAACCAGGCTGACCCAGGTCCACCTGGCCCCACCTCACCTGCTGGCCCACTACCCATCCCTCTCCCTCCTCCTTCCTCCCTCTTCTCCCCTCTCCCTTTTCTCTCTTCCCTTTTCTTTATTTCATTGTTCCCATCACTCTTTCTTCCTTCTATTTACATGGACCACTTTCCCTTGTATCAATGTACTGTTGACCCATCCGGCCCAGGCACCTCGGATGGCTTCCCACTGTGCCCACCACGTGCACCTGCAGTGGATGCTCTCAGGATCCCAGATGGCTGTGTCTGTCTCCGAGGATGACATGGCACCTGTCATATGACCCAAGCTGCATGTTATGAGGATGGGGAGAACTTCTCCCTTCTTGAACCATTCTTGTAGTTGGGAGACGATTGCCAGATCTCGTTTGCACCTTAATGGAAGTGTAATTGATGGGAGGTCCCAGTTGTGCATGAGAGTAGACAATTGAATCCCCATCGATCATGGTTCACAATGGAATGAGTTATTAAGGGTTTGATTACATGTAGTTGGGGATGCCAGGGTAGATAGGTTGGCCATGGGTACTTGGTGCTCCTCAGTGGAGCATACTGTGTGCATGGTCGCAACTTGTACATTGTGTAGGGATCCCATATCATTGCTATCGGTGACTTGGTGTTCGTAGTATGAAGGTACCAGCAGTGGGTTATAATCATGAGAGCCCAGTAAAGAAGGGCTAGTGGGGCCTTCAGTGACTTGGCATTCCCAAAGTGAATGTACCATTGGTGGTGAGGTACGATGGCTGACAAGGGAGGACCAGATGGTTGATGGGCGGCTACTTGGCACTCATGCAATGAGCATGCTGGCATCATGGGAATATGAGTCACAGAGCAGTCGCGATCCTGAATACCATAACTGTCAGGACAATAGCCCGAACCCCAAGCCATATGTAATTATGAGGTACATATAGTCACATGGGTAAGCAGTAACTTCCATTAACCGCTTACACACATGCATAATAACACACCATCGTATCACTTACAGCTCTGTGTGCTGAGCATCCCTGAGACCTCACACTTTTTTAAGTGTATGAGGTGTGTTTTACAACACAACCCACAAAACAATCAATCGCAATAACATTGACTCAGTAGTGCTGATGGCGCCTAAACATGCCTGCAAGGGCAAGGTCACATCTGCAGTGACAAAAAGAAAAGAGCAGTTTATAAAGAAACCCAATCTCCATCATGGGAGATTCAAACAAAAGCCATTGTCAGATGATGACAAGGATCAACACGATCCAGGAGCAACCACCTCAGGGCTGGTCCCTGAAGGTTTTAGAAACTTACATGGAGTAAGTGCAGGGGCCAAATACCCCCAGAACTCCACACATTGATCTAACCCAAGCTGGGGAAGATCCTCACCTCCTCAGAGGTGATGACTTGTGCGAAAATGCGTAAGCACTGAACAATCAGCCCAAAATGATCGGATAGAGTTGCAGGAAACTCCAGGGCCCCACTATCCCCTGGAGTCCCCCATCCCCAAGTCAAGCCCCAAAGGCAGACAAAGGGAAACAAAGGGAAGAGCCCATGTATCCAAAAACTACTGGACTTGTTCCAGGTTCCTCCAATGGAGGACGGAAAGTGAAGATCAACTTCTTCTCAGGCTGAGAAGGCACAAAAACACCTGAGAGCAGGATCTCTCAGAGCGGAAGCTCCAAAAGAACTTCCCTGTTTACACTCCCCAGCCATGCCAGACAAGGCAAGGTCGCCAACCTCGGAGGAGGTCTCCGAGATAATGAAGAGGAGGCGAACTGAAATGAGGGAGTTCGCTGAGGAAGCCTTACGTAAAAGTAAGGAAAAACCAGCGAACAGACCCCTCTATGAAAGGGAAGCACCCTCCGCACGGCCTCGCCTAAACAAAGCGAGCGTGGAGTGTTCACTCCAAGAACCCATTCTGGAACCCCCAGAAGCGGAAATGTCAACTGGGGAGAGTCACTGCTCGCCCAACCAAACTTCCTCCTGGAAAACCAGGAATCGCGCATAATAAACGCGATAAACTCGATCCAAAAAAAGATCGAGGAAACGAACCATAATAGCACGGCTCGTCTAGAGATAACTCTAGAAAGAATGGCCAACGCAATCGACGCGTTGACTGAAAAAATCAGCGAACAAACAGATTGCTGAAGGAAATAAACTTCTCACAAAAAAGTGAGGAAACAAATAAACACCCCTGGACCACGGTCCAGGACATAAATAGAACTCGTGAAAAATTCACGAAAAGAACCACCAGTGAAAGCACACTGGAATATCATCAGCGACTCGACAGAGACAAGGAGATCCTTCTCCCAAGGATAGGAGAAGACGATGCCGAAAGAAGGCACTTCAGAGATCAGGAGGAGAATTGGCACGTACCAAAGGTTCGGCCAAACATCCACTTATGACGGACCTCTCGAACAGAGAGGTAACTCATTCACACCCTCTCAAAACAATGAGAGAATACAAATACAACTTCAGGCGAATTCGCCTGAAACCAAAGAAATGCTGCGAGGAAAAACCCCCCCAAAGGAGAGATCTCCATTGGATAGCGACCCCGCGAAGGCAGGGGAGCAAGAAGAGTACCTGGAGAAATGGTACGAAAAGGCCATAAGAATGGCCGAAGTGAGAATACTCACTCCCTACCCAGAAGGAGTGAAGCCAGAAGCCCTAAAGAATGGGCCGGCATTCCCTGACAAGAAATGGTCAGGGGAGAACGACATGGAATCGTTCTGGCAGTGGTTCACAGAACTACTGGGATTCCTCGCCTCGCGAGGATGCAAAGGTCCCCAATTTGACGAAGTCCACCTGGACTGCTTGATTCGTGGATTAGGGGGACCCGCATTTGACCTCGGAATTAGACTCCGAGACGAAACTCTCCTCAGAGGAGACGAGGGCATGTTCCTCGAAGTTCTCAACATATTGATGAGAACCTTCATCAAAGCCTCCGCCGCGTTGAACGCGACAAAGAAATACCGCAACGTCAAATACGAAGCGGAAAAAGGCCTAAAACAGTTCTACTTAGAACTGTCAAAAGCAGCGTCCCAGATGGTGACGCCGCCAGACCAGGCGTCCTTCAACGCCAGGTTCTAAACTACATTCCCCTCGAATGGAAGAGGGAAATGATTGCTCATGATAGAATCAGAGCAGACTTCTCCTCAAACGAGGAGATGTTAAAAGCAATATCTCGTGTAGACGAGATAATTGACGGGCTGAAGATGTCTTCAGCCTACAAATCAGGTATTATACCCGAACAACCACCACGGCAACCAGGCGCAGGAGAGCCCTCCCATCAGGAAAGAAGGCGAAGAGCTGAAACCCAGATGGAAAGAGGATACATCCTCGAAAAACTCGAGGAAAACTGACCAAAAGTCAGTTCCAATTTGCGGCAAATGCGGCAAAATAGGGCAAACGAAAGATTGCCCAAGAACACATAACGAGCGATGAAAAACCAAGGTGCATAGCTGCCATGGAAATCGCGAACTCAACAGATGAAGAGTCAAAGCTCATCAGATGAGAAACCAGAGAACAACTCTGGTAACTCCGAAGCATCAAGCTTCGAAGTAGAGGACCCATACGAAGGACCTCAATACTCACCCGACTCAGAGGGTGAGGAAGTCAACGTCGGGACCATAAGAATGGGCCCAATGTCAGTCGTCGACCACGATGACATAAATTATAAAATCAAACTGGCTGTAGCACACCAGTTAGAAAACACGGCAGACGAAAAAGTCGCCGAAGCCTTGGTGGAAGCACCAAGAAAAGACGCCTTGGGGAAATACACCAAAGTACCCAAGGAAAACAAGGACAAAGGGAAGAAGGACCAAAAGTCCATCGAAACCCAGTCCCCCTTGCGAAATTCCGCATCTCAAAAGACGGGAAAATACCCCGCAAACAGACCGCTCTCAACAAAGAGAACGCTAACGGCTCACATAAAAATAGCAGGCATAAAAGCCTATGCGCTATTCGATAGTGGAGCCGAAACGGACGCTTTATCGCCGGACTTTGTCCGCGTCCACATCCCAATCCTCCAATTGGAGAACCCAGTCGTCCTCCAAATGGGGACGAAAGGAACAAGATCACAGATCCTGTTCGGAACAACGTGGACGTTGAGATCAACGGCCACGTAGAAAAACACTACTTCGATGTAATTAACATCGACAGATACGACGCCATCTTCGGCGCCCCCTGGTTAAACAAAAACCAGGTAAGCTTAGACTTCCGGTCCCACAAAGTGAGAACGGTGAACAAGGGCAACATAGACACCCTTGGAATAAGCGAAGACCGTGTGATGAGATCACACGGATGGAAAACTCGAGCAAGAGCCCGAGAACAACCAAAAAAGAAGCCCCCCTGACAGGGAGGCGATTGAAACACACCTCAGGGTAATCAAAGAAAATACCCTGAAGGTTGGCCCAATCCTAGTCCGGAAGGACTAGAACTTCCAGACGTACCACACCTGGAAGGTCTCTCCATGAACAACCCCGAGTTCGAAATACTCAGGGAGTGGTGGAGAGAAAAATTTGAAACCGTAATGGCGCCAGCGCCATTAGAAATGCCTCCCTTGAGGGAGGTGAACCATCGAATCCCGTTGAAGGATCCGAACAAGAAATTTCGGGAAAACACCCCGAGATGTCCTGCAGCACTGCAGGAAGCACTAGCGACCAAAATAGATCGCTATGTAAAAGCAGGATGGTGGTATCCTGCAACAGGAGCGAGCATGCCCGCTACTGTGCATCCGCAAAGCAGATGGATCTTTGCACGGTAATAGACGCGAGGAACGTAACTCAAACACGATCCTCGACGTCACACCAATGCCAGACATGCGACTGATCCAAGAATCAGTTGCCAGAGCAACATACCGATCCAAGATCGATATGTCGGACGCGTACGAACAAATACGTGTGGATCCAGATGACGTCCATAGGACGACATTCTCCACCCCACGTACAACTCGAACACGATGCAGCAAGGAGACTGCAACGCTCCCTGCACCTTCCAGCGCACTGACCTGGGAACTACGAGGAGAAGTAGGCAGACGCCTACACGTCTGGTTCGACGATATATTCACCAGCACAAGCTCGGTGGAAAACCACAATAAAGCACTATTGTGGTTGTTCACTCGCCTAAAAGGGGCGAAATTCTACATAAGCCGGAAAAAATTCCAGCCATTTGCCCCAATCCTAGACGTTCTAGGAAGCCATGTGGATGAACAGGGCATCCACGCTCAAGCGGATAAAATGGAAAAAATCCGCAACTGGCGAGAGCCAGTAGACCACACAGGAGTCCTAAGATTCCTGGGAATGGTAGAATATCTATCGATATTCATGCCAAACGTCAGCGGTTACACAGGACCACTGCAAACAATCTGCTCAAACAAGCAGACATTCAGGTGGACACCACTCCACCAGAAATGCTTCGACGAAATCAAACGTCTAGCATGCAGGGCTCCGATCCTGAAGCCCGTCCAGTGGAACCCACCGGAAAGCCTCTCAGAAGAAGAGAGGACCAAACTCCACGTCTGGGTCATAACAGACGCATGCCCAGCAGGCATGGGTGCATTAATTGGACAAGGCGAAAGGTGGCAGACTTGCCGCCCGGCCGCATTCATGTCCAAAAAGTTCACCAACACACAACGTAGGTACTTCGCCTACGAGCTCGAAGGCACTCATGAGATGGCAAGACGACCTCATGGGAGGCCGTGAATTCACAGTAATCACGGACCACAAAGCTTTGGAATATTTCAAAGCGAAAAACCACAACTCAGGAGACACCTGAGATGGCAAGCCTTTTTCGCAAGCTTCAATTGCGAAATAAAATACGTGGAAGGCCACAAAACAAAGTGGCAGATGCACTCTCACGATACTACGACTCGTCAACGGACGAGGATCTGCATTTCGACGAATGTGTCGGACATCCACCTGGACAAAAATGCAGAAGACATCATCCCACAGAATCGAGGAATACGAAGAACTGCTACTAAGCAGTACCCTGAGTAAAAACTCAGAGAAAAGAGACTTGCAGCGAATACACCAAGAAATACCCTAGAGGAAGCTCTAGGGGGGAGCACCCAAAACTGGAAGAAATCATAATTCCAGAAGAAAACCTTCGAAAACAATTCGAAGAAAAAGACCTCATTGAGGCAAAAAATCTGGATACTCGAAAAGCCAGATCCACCGGGAAATCCTAGAGAACCCGGGAATTTCAAAAACTTCTCCATAAAAGATGGGCTGATAACCTGACTTGGGGAAGGAGTGAGTGCTGCAAACCAACAACCATCCACGATGCCAATAGGCACTGCATACCCCCAGCCTCCTCAAAGGGGCTTCCAACCATATGTGGTGCAAACTGCACCGATGGTGCAACAAGCACCATTCCAGGGGCAGCATTTGCTGCTGCAGCCCCAGGCATACTCCCCAGGGAACTTCCCTGTCCAAATCACCCCCTGGATTGGCCAATTTGGCCCAGGT